>NC_072437.2:2500-7500 GCF_028878055.3 Symphalangus syndactylus | reverse complement strand
GTTAGGGTTAGGGTTAGGGTTAGGGTTAGGGTTAGGGTTAGGGTTAGGGTTAGGGTTAGGGTTAGGGTTAGGGTTAGGGTTAGGGTTAGGGTTAGGGTTAGGGTTAGGGTTAGGGTTAGGGTTAGGGTTAGGGTTAGGGTTAGGGTTAGGGTTAGGGTTAGGGTTAGGGTTAGGGTTAGGGTTAGGGTTAGGGTTAGGGTTAGGGTTAGGGTTAGGGTTAGGGTTAGGGTTAGGGTTAGGGTTAGGGTTAGGGTTAGGGTTAGGGTTAGGGTTAGGGTTAGGGTTAGGGTTAGGGTTAGGGTTAGGGTTAGGGTTAGGGTTAGGGTTAGGGTTAGGGTTAGGGTTAGGGTTAGGGTTAGGGTTAGGGTTAGGGTTAGGGTTAGGGTTAGGGTTAGGGTTAGGGTTAGGGTTAGGGTTAGGGTTAGGGTTAGGGTTAGGGTTAGGGTTAGGGTTAGGGTTAGGGTTAGGGTTAGGGTTAGGGTTAGGGTTAGGGTTAGGGTTAGGGTTAGGGTTAGGGTTAGGGTTAGGGTTAGGGTTAGGGTTAGGGTTAGGGTTAGGGTTAGGGTTAGGGTTAGGGTTAGGGTTAGGGTTAGGGTTAGGGTTAGGGTTAGGGTTAGGGTTAGGGTTAGGGTTAGGGTTAGGGTTAGGGTTAGGGTTAGGGTTAGGGTTAGGGTTAGGGTTAGGGTTAGGGTTAGGGTTAGGGTTAGGGTTAGGGTTAGGGTTAGGGTTAGGGTTAGGGTTAGGGTTAGGGTTAGGGTTAGGGTTAGGGTTAGGGTTAGGGTTAGGGTTAGGGTTAGGGTTAGGGTTAGGGTTAGGGTTAGGGTTAGGGTTAGGGTTAGGGTTAGGGTTAGGGTTAGGGTTAGGGTTAGGGTTAGGGTTAGGGTTAGGGTTAGGGTTAGGGTTAGGGTTAGGGTTAGGGTTAGGGTTAGGGTTAGGGTTAGGGTTAGGGTTAGGGTTAGGGTTAGGGTTAGGGTTAGGGTTAGGGTTAGGGTTAGGGTTAGGGTTAGGGTTAGGGTTAGGGTTAGGGTTAGGGTTAGGGTTAGGGTTAGGGTTAGGGTTAGGGTTAGGGTTAGGGTTAGGGTTAGGGTTAGGGTTAGGGTTAGGGTTAGGGTTAGGGTTAGGGTTAGGGTTAGGGTTAGGGTTAGGGTTAGGGTTAGGGTTAGGGTTAGGGTTAGGGTTAGGGTTAGGGTTAGGGTTAGGGTTAGGGTTAGGGTTAGGGTTAGGGTTAGGGTTAGGGTTAGGGTTAGGGTTAGGGTTAGGGTTAGGGTTAGGGTTAGGGTTAGGGTTAGGGTTAGGGTTAGGGTTAGGGTTAGGGTTAGGGTTAGGGTTAGGGTTAGGGTTAGGGTTAGGGTTAGGGTTAGGGTTAGGGTTAGGGTTAGGGTTAGGGTTAGGGTTAGGGTTAGGGTTAGGGTTAGGGTTAGGGTTAGGGTTAGGGTTAGGGTTAGGGTTAGGGTTAGGGTTAGGGTTAGGGTTAGGGTTAGGGTTAGGGTTAGGGTTAGGGTTAGGGTTAGGGTTAGGGTTAGGGTTAGGGTTAGGGTTAGGGTTAGGGTTAGGGTTAGGGTTAGGGTTAGGGTTAGGGTTAGGGTTAGGGTTAGGGTTAGGGTTAGGGTTAGGGTTAGGGTTAGGGTTAGGGTTAGGGTTAGGGTTAGGGTTAGGGTTAGGGTTAGGGTTAGGGTTAGGGTTAGGGTTAGGGTTAGGGTTAGGGTTAGGGTTAGGGTTAGGGTTAGGGTTAGGGTTAGGGTTAGGGTTAGGGTTAGGGTTAGGGTTAGGGTTAGGGTTAGGGTTAGGGTTAGGGTTAGGGTTAGGGTTAGGGTTAGGGTTAGGGTTAGGGTTAGGGTTAGGGTTAGGGTTAGGGTTAGGGTTAGGGTTAGGGTTAGGGTTAGGGTTAGGGTTAGGGTTAGGGTTAGGGTTAGGGTTAGGGTTAGGGTTAGGGTTAGGGTTAGGGTTAGGGTTAGGGTTAGGGTTAGGGTTAGGGTTAGGGTTAGGGTTAGGGTTAGGGTTAGGGTTAGGGTTAGGGTTAGGGTTAGGGTTAGGGTTAGGGTTAGGGTTAGGGTTAGGGTTAGGGTTAGGGTTAGGGTTAGGGTTAGGGTTAGGGTTAGGGTTAGGGTTAGGGTTAGGGTTAGGGTTAGGGTTAGGGTTAGGGTTAGGGTTAGGGTTAGGGTTAGGGTTAGGGTTAGGGTTAGGGTTAGGGTTAGGGTTAGGGTTAGGGTTAGGGTTAGGGTTAGGGTTAGGGTTAGGGTTAGGGTTAGGGTTAGGGTTAGGGTTAGGGTTAGGGTTAGGGTTAGGGTTAGGGTTAGGGTTAGGGTTAGGGTTAGGGTTAGGGTTAGGGTTAGGGTTAGGGTTAGGGTTAGGGTTAGGGTTAGGGTTAGGGTTAGGGTTAGGGTTAGGGTTAGGGTTAGGGTTAGGGTTAGGGTTAGGGTTAGGGTTAGGGTTAGGGTTAGGGTTAGGGTTAGGGTTAGGGTTAGGGTTAGGGTTAGGGTTAGGGTTAGGGTTAGGGTTAGGGTTAGGGTTAGGGTTAGGGTTAGGGTTAGGGTTAGGGTTAGGGTTAGGGTTAGGGTTAGGGTTAGGGTTAGGGTTAGGGTTAGGGTTAGGGTTAGGGTTAGGGTTAGGGTTAGGGTTAGGGTTAGGGTTAGGGTTAGGGTTAGGGTTAGGGTTAGGGTTAGGGTTAGGGTTAGGGTTAGGGTTAGGGTTAGGGTTAGGGTTAGGGTTAGGGTTAGGGTTAGGGTTAGGGTTAGGGTTAGGGTTAGGGTTAGGGTTAGGGTTAGGGTTAGGGTTAGGGTTAGGGTTAGGGTTAGGGTTAGGGTTAGGGTTAGGGTTAGGGTTAGGGTTAGGGTTAGGGTTAGGGTTAGGGTTAGGGTTAGGGTTAGGGTTAGGGTTAGGGTTAGGGTTAGGGTTAGGGTTAGGGTTAGGGTTAGGGTTAGGGTTAGGGTTAGGGTTAGGGTTAGGGTTAGGGTTAGGGTTAGGGTTAGGGTTAGGGTTAGGGTTAGGGTTAGGGTTAGGGTTAGGGTTAGGGTTAGGGTTAGGGTTAGGGTTAGGGTTAGGGTTAGGGTTAGGGTTAGGGTTAGGGTTAGGGTTAGGGTTAGGGTTAGGGTTAGGGTTAGGGTTAGGGTTAGGGTTAGGGTTAGGGTTAGGGTTAGGGTTAGGGTTAGGGTTAGGGTTAGGGTTAGGGTTAGGGTTAGGGTTAGGGTTAGGGTTAGGGTTAGGGTTAGGGTTAGGGTTAGGGTTAGGGTTAGGGTTAGGGTTAGGGTTAGGGTTAGGGTTAGGGTTAGGGTTAGGGTTAGGGTTAGGGTTAGGGTTAGGGTTAGGGTTAGGGTTAGGGTTAGGGTTAGGGTTAGGGTTAGGGTTAGGGTTAGGGTTAGGGTTAGGGTTAGGGTTAGGGTTAGGGTTAGGGTTAGGGTTAGGGTTAGGGTTAGGGTTAGGGTTAGGGTTAGGGTTAGGGTTAGGGTTAGGGTTAGGGTTAGGGTTAGGGTTAGGGTTAGGGTTAGGGTTAGGGTTAGGGTTAGGGTTAGGGTTAGGGTTAGGGTTAGGGTTAGGGTTAGGTTAGGGTTAGGGTTAGGGTTAGGGTTAGGGTTAGGGTTAGGGTTAGGGTTAGGGTTAGGGTTAGGGTTAGGGTTAGGGTTAGGGTTAGGGTTAGGGTTAGGGTTAGGGTTAGGGTTAGGGTTAGGGTTAGGGTTAGGGTTAGGGTTAGGGTTAGGGTTAGGGTTAGGGTTAGGGTTAGGGTTAGGGTTAGGGTTAGGGTTAGGGTTAGGGTTAGGGTTAGGGTTAGGGTTAGGGTTAGGGTTAGGGTTAGGGTTAGGGTTAGGGTTAGGGTTAGGGTTAGGGTTAGGGTTAGGGTTAGGGTTAGGGTTAGGGTTAGGGTTAGGGTTAGGGTTAGGGTTAGGGTTAGGGTTAGGGTTAGGGTTAGGGTTAGGGTTAGGGTTAGGGTTAGGGTTAGGGTTAGGGTTAGGGTTAGGGTTAGGGTTAGGGTTAGGGTTAGGGTTAGGGTTAGGGTTAGGGTTAGGGTTAGGGTTAGGGTTAGGGTTAGGGTTAGGGTTAGGGTTAGGGTTAGGGTTAGGGTTAGGGTTAGGGTTAGGGTTAGGGTTAGGGTTAGGGTTAGGGTTAGGGTTAGGGTTAGGGTTAGGGTTAGGGTTAGGGTTAGGGTTAGGGTTAGGGTTAGGGTTAGGGTTAGGGTTAGGGTTAGGGTTAGGGTTAGGGTTAGGGTTAGGGTTAGGGTTAGGGTTAGGGTTAGGGTTAGGGTTAGGGTTAGGGTTAGGGTTAGGGTTAGGGTTAGGGTTAGGGTTAGGGTTAGGGTTAGGGTTAGGGTTAGGGTTAGGGTTAGGGTTAGGGTTAGGGTTAGGGTTAGGGTTAGGGTTAGGGTTAGGGTTAGGGTTAGGGTTAGGGTTAGGGTTAGGGTTAGGGTTAGGGTTAGGGTTAGGGTTAGGGTTAGGGTTAGGGTTAGGGTTAGGGTTAGGGTTAGGGTTAGGGTTAGGGTTAGGGTTAGGGTTAGGGTTAGGGTTAGGGTTAGGGTTAGGGTTAGGGTTAGGGTTAGGGTTAGGGTTAGGGTTAGGGTTAGGGTTAGGGTTAGGGTTAGGGTTAGGGTTAGGGTTAGGGTTAGGGTTAGGGTTAGGGTTAGGGTTAGGGTTAGGGTTAGGGTTAGGGTTAGGGTTAGGGTTAGGGTTAGGGTTAGGGTTAGGGTTAGGGTTAGGGTTAGGGTTAGGGTTAGGGTTAGGGTTAGGGTTAGGGTTAGGGTTAGGGTTAGGGTTAGGGTTAGGGTTAGGGTTAGGGTTAGGGTTAGGGTTAGGGTTAGGGTTAGGGTTAGGGTTAGGGTTAGGGTTAGGGTTAGGGTTAGGGTTAGGGTTAGGGTTAGGGTTAGGGTTAGGGTTAGGGTTAGGGTTAGGGTTAGGGTTAGGGTTAGGGTTAGGGTTAGGGTTAGGGTTAGGGTTAGGGTTAGGGTTAGGGTTAGGGTTAGGGTTAGGGTTAGGGTTAGGGTTAGGGTTAGGGTTAGGGTTAGGGTTAGGGTT